>NC_026004.2:93794677-93834841 GCF_000442705.2 Elaeis guineensis | reverse complement strand
CTCTGGTTTTTGCAACAGAGGTCGACTCATGAGTCGACCCCTGAAGCATGAGTCGACTCATGAGTCGACCCCTGCGACGGGAAATGTCAGCAACGGCTATTTTTTTGCCCTTTTAATTGCCATTTATGCTTCCTAAAAATCCTCTAACGTCTCTTTATCTGCCTAAATTGTTTTCTCTTGCTTCTAATGCCACAAAATGCTTAATTTGATGAAAGAAATTGCAGATTAAATAGCGGATCAAACGTGAAATCAAATGTGAAGAGAAAAAGAAGAAAAGAGAAGAACAGAAGAGAGGATCCAAATTTGCAAGAAAAAGCCTGAGATCAACGAAAATATCCATAGAGAAAAAGAGAGAGGATCCACAATATACCAGAGAGATTGTGAAAGAGAAAAGGAAGATCTTTCAAGGAGAGAATTCTTCACGCCTATCGTTTCAACCTTGATCTAGAGATCGTTCAAAGCTTTCAAGAGATCTTCAATCAACAATCAACCTCTTCTCAAGCGTTCAACCGTTCATTCATCTTGAGAAAATCTGGAAAAAGGGGTTCTTCATTTGAGTAAAGCTTTTATTGTTATTTAAGAGCTGTTATTGTATTCATCTGTGCTCTAAATATTCTTACTCTTTGTGAGTTTTTGCTCTTGTTTTTGGAGGATTTCCAAAACAAGAAAAGGTTGATCCGAACCTGAAATCGGAGTGTTTTGGGTTTGCTTGTACCCGGGAAACAAGTGTTCTAGCTTGGGATAGCTAGGGTCGGAGTTTCCGACGTCTTGTATTCTAGCTTGGGATAGCTAGTGTCGGAGTTTCCGACGTTTTGTATTCGGGTTGAATACAAAGGATAGTGGATTGAAATTCCCAAGTGGGATCTTGAGGAGTGGATGTAGGTGCAAGGTTAGCACCGAACCACTATAAATCTTTGTGTTTGTGGTGTGCTTTATCGCTTTATCTTATTTCTTTATTATATCCTTGCAATACTACTTTAGGTAATTAATATTGATTTAAAGTCATGTTTTGTTCTTCATAAGTTATTTGTTGGGCTTAAAATTTTTAGAAACCCAATTCACCCCCCCTCTTGGGTTGCATAGCTGGGCAACAAGTGGTATCAGAGCCAGTGCTCTAGCCCTTCTTTGATCTAACAATCAAAGAGCCAAAGATCTATGGCAACCCATGTTGGAACTTCTCTAGCTGAGGGGCAATCAACAAACCGACCTCCACTTTTCAATGGGTCTAATTACACCTATTGGAAAGCTCGGATAAAGATTTTCATACAAGCACTCGACTATGATATGTGGAGTATCATAGTGAATGGTCCTCACACACCCATCAAGATTATAGATGGTGAGGAGTCAACCAAATCCGAGAAAGAATGGGATGAGGTTGACAAGAAATTGGCATAATTAAATGCCAAAGCTATGAATGTTCTTTATTGTGCACTAGATGCTAGTGAATTTAATCGCATTTCTACTTGTGCATCTGCCTAAAGAAATATGGAATAGGTTAGAAGTCACCCATGAGGGAACAAATCAAGTAAAGAGTCTAAAATAAACATGCTTGTACATAAATATGAATTGTTCAAAATAGAGCATGATGAGTCCATAACTGCTATGTTTACTCGTTTTACTGATATAATCAATGGTTTAAAGAGTCTTGGCAAATCTTATACTAACAGTGAACTTGTAAGGAAGATTCTCAGGTCACTGCCAAGAACTTGGGAAGCCAAGGTGACTGCCATCCAAGAAGCAAAGGACTTGAACACTCTACCTCTAGAAGAGCTTCTTGGATCCTTGATGACTCATGAACTTAGCATGATGCAACATCAAGAGGATGAAATCAAAAAGAAAAGAACCATTGCCCTCAAATCCACAACTTCACCTGATTATGAAACAGATGACTCTGAAGATGAAGATCAGGATGAGGAGATGGCTCTCATCACCCGAAAATTCAAGAAGTTTCTAAGAAAAAGGAAACAGGGGATGAGAAAGAAATTTACAAAAGGGGATCAAAGCATAGAAAAGGAGAAAGATCAAACCCCTATATGCTACGAGTGCAAGAAGCCAGGACATTTCAGATCCGAATGTCCTCAATTGAAGAAAGGTCCAAAGAAATTCAAAAAGAAGGCAATGATGGCGACCTGGAGTGCGAGTGATGACTCAAGCTCCGACGAGGAAATCTCAATCGAACAAGCCAATCTGTGCCTGATGGCACATGAAAATGAGGTAACTTCTGAATCCACTAGTGAATTTACTTTTGAAGAATTGCATGAAGCTTTCTATGATTCAATTGATGAATTAAAGAAACTAGGAAAGAAAAACAAAGAGCTGAAATTGGAAAATCAGTCCTTAGTGAAACAAGCTGAAATTCTTTCAATTGAAAAATTCACATTGATTCAAGAAAATCAAAACTTTAAGGATGAAATTAACAGGCTGAAATCTATAGTAGATAAGTTTACCTTAAGTTCAAACAAGCTAAATATGATCCTTGATAATCAGAAAGCTATATATGATAAGGCTGGACTTGGTTATAAACCCCTGAAGAAACAAAAATTTTTGAAGGATATTTATGCAAATTATTCAAGCAAAAAGCCTACAAATATTACTTATTTTAAATGTTGAAGAATAGGACATAAATCATACACATGTCTTATTAACAAATATGCAAACACAAAGAAAATATGGGTTCCAAAAGGAACCATTCTGACTAACCTGAAAGGACCCAAGAAAGCTTGGGTACCTAAGACAGAAACTTGATCTATGCTTGTAGGTGTGTCTAGCATCCCAAGAAGGAAACAGGAAATGGTATCTTGACAGCGGATGCTCGAGACACATGACTGGTGATGAATCACAATTCATCACGCTTGATGCTAAGGATGGAGGGATGGTCACCTTTGGAGATAATGGCAAAGGAAAGATCTTCGGGATAGGTAACATTGGTATCACTCCCTCCAAATACATTGAGAATGTTTTACTTGTTAAAGGTTTAAAGCATAACTTACTCAGCATTAGTCAATTCTGTGATAAAGGGTATAAAGTAAGTTTTGAATCATCTGTATGCATTGTGACGAGTCCTATTAACGATGGCATTAAATTTATAGGACATAGGCATGGCAATGTTTATATGGTAGACTTGAATGATTTAACTAAATTAGACATACAATGCCTAGTTTCCTTAAATGCTAAAATAAATGAGACTAGTTGGCTGTGGCATCGTAGACTTGCACATATTAGCATGCATTCTCTTTCAAAATTAATCAAAAAGGATTTAGTTCTCGGTTTGCCAAAATTGAATTTTGAAAAGGATAGAATTTGTGATGCATGCCAATTAGGTAAACAAACTAGAGTATCATTTAAATCCAAAAATACTATTTCAACTTCTAGACCTTTAGAGCTCTTACATATGGATTTATTTGGACCAACTAAAACCACTAGTCTAGGAGGAAAACGATATGGATTTGTAATAATTGATGATTACTCTCGTTTTACTTGGGTTTTCTTTTTAGCTCACAAAAATGAAACTTTTCAAATTTTCACGAAATTTCATCGAAAAGTCACTAATGAAAAAGGGTTTTTCAATTCAAAATATTAGAAGTGATCATGGAACAGAATTTGAAAATCATGACTTTGAAAATTTTTGTGATGAAAATGAAATTGGCCACAACTTCTCTGCTCCTAGGACACCCCAACAGAATGGGGTAGTTGAAAGGAAAAATAGAACCTTAGAAGAAATGGCCCGTACCATGCTCTGTGAAAGCAACCTTCCAAAATATTTTTGGGCGGAAGCTATTAACACAGCTTGTTACATTTTAAATCGTGCTTTAATAAGACAATTTTTAAAGAAAACCCCCTATGAACTTTGGAAAGGAAGAAAACCAAATATTGCCTATTTTCATGTTTTTGGTTGCCGATGTTTTGTATTAAATAATGGCAAAGAAAAACTTGATAAATTTGATGCAAAATCAGATGAAGCAATCCTTCTAGGTTACTCCTCCACTAGTAAAGCATTTAGAGT
The DNA here is from genome assembly GCF_000442705.2 of Elaeis guineensis. NCBI lineage: Eukaryota > Viridiplantae > Streptophyta > Magnoliopsida > Arecales > Arecaceae > Elaeis > Elaeis guineensis. The sequence continues at coordinate 93,830,838 of NC_026004.2, read as the reverse complement.
GTTCAACAAAAGAACCTTAGTAGTTGAGGAGTCCATACATGTTGTCTTTGATGAATCTAACGATCCTCCTTCAAGGAAGAATGAGGGTGTTGATGATGCAGATCCACTAATAGAAGGTATGAAGGAGATCACTCTGAAAGATTCAGCAACTCCAGAAGACAAGGATCAAGAAGATGAACAGAATGAGAAAGGTGAAGAAATTCAAGAACAACCTCAAGGTACAAATGACTTACCCAAGGAATGGAGGTATGTTCACAACCACCCTAAGGAATTAATTATCGATGATCCTATGCATGGGGTAAAAACATGTTCTTCACTTAGAGATGTACTTAATCATTGTGCTTTTGTATCTCAACTTGAACCTAAAACTTTTGAAGAAGCTGAAAATGATCATAACTGGATTAATGCTATGCAAGAAGAACTCAGTCAATTTGAAAGAAATAATGTTTGGACCTTAGTGAAAAGACCTAAAGATTATTCAATAATTGGCACAAAATGGGTCTTTAGAAACAAGTTAGATGAGCATGGAAATGTAATTAAAAATAAAGCAAGACTGGTTGCTAAGTGATATAATCAAGAAGAAGGAATTGATTTTGATGAAACCTTTGCACCTGTTGCTAGATTAGAAGCCATTAGACTTCTACTTGCTTATGCTTGCTTTATGAAATTCAAACTATTTCAAATGGATGTTAAAAGTGCATTTTTAAATGGATATATTTCTGAAGAAGTATATGTAGAACAACCCCCTGGATTTGAAAATCATGCTTTTCCCAATCATGTCTTTAGATTAAATAAAGCTTTATATGGCCTAAAACAAGCACCTAGAGCATGGTATGAAAGGCTAAGCAAATTTTTACTAAATAATGGTTTCTCAAGAGGTAATGTAGACACAACCCTATTTATTAGAAGAAACCAAAATGATATGCTAATTATACAAATTTATGTTGATGACATAATTTTTGGGTCTACTAATGAATCCTTTTGTCAAGACTTTGCTAAGCTTATGCAGGGAGAGTTCGAGATGAGCATGATGGGAGAACTCACTTTCTTTCTTGGACTCCAAATCAAACAATCAAAAGAGGAAATCTCCATCACCCAAAGCAAGTACACCAAGGAACTACTCAAAAGATTTAGAATGGAGAACTGCAAACCTATTGGCACACCAATGAGTCCCTCAAGTAAGCTTGACAAGGATGATGAAGGTAAAAGCGTAGACTTAAAATACTACAGAGGTATGATTGGTTCATTATTATATCTAACTGCAAGTAGGCCTGATATCATGTTTAGTGTTTGCTTATGTGCAAGATATCAATCTAATCCTAAGGAATCTCATTTGAATGCTGTTAAAAGAATCCTTAGATACTTAAATGGTACACAAACTATAGGGTTATGGTACTCTAAGGACTCACAAATTAATTTGTTAGGATATTCTAATGCTGATTTTGCTGGATGTAAATTAGATAGAAAAAGCACAAGTGGAACTTGCCAATTTCTTGGAGTTAACCTAATCTCATGGTTTAGCAAGAAACAAAATTCGGTGGCACTGTCTACGGCTGAGGCCGAATACATTGCAGCCGGAAGTTGTTGTGCTCAAATCTTGTAGATTAAGCAACAACTCGAAGATTTTGGAATCAAACTTAATGAAACTCCAATAAAATGTGACAATACAAGTGCCATAAATCTATCTAAAAATCCAATACAACACTCAAGATCTAAACATATTGAAATAAGACATCATTTCATAAGAGAGCATGTTCAAAACAAAAATATAATTCTTGAATATATTAGCACTGAAAATCAATTAGCTGATATCTTTACAAAGGCCCTTAGTGAGGATAGATTCTGTGAAATTAGGAGAAATCTAAGAATTCTAGATCCATTTGCCTAAACTTCTCTTAATTATTATCAAATATTCTTAGAGCTCAATTTCCAACAACTATCCTGGTTCCAAAAGCTCAGTTTTATCACTCTAAAAACTTATCATTGAGCAAAATTCCTTCTCCCAAAATTTTGAATTTTTTTGGAATTTATTTATATTTTTTCTGATTTTCTGAACTTCATGAGTCGACCCCCATGAGTCGACTCAATGGCAAACTTGTAAATCCCACCAACTTCCATCGGGTTCATTGTTTTTAAAACGGAAAACCCTGTTTATGAGACGACTCATCTTCTCGTCGTCTTCCTTCCGAAAGCCGTCCTCTCCAACTCTTTTTGCTCCAAATCCAAGGATCAATTCTGAGGCAATTCTCCCTCCTTCTCTCCACCAAAAATTGCCTCCTTGAAAGGAACTTTTCTGTGCTTTCTCGCAGTGATAGGCGCGGGTGGAACGTGCCCTAGAACTTCACCGTTCATTCAAAATCCACTTCTTTTCTCCACCAAAATTCTTCTTTACTCTTTTGTGATCCCTCCTCCACTGAATTCAAGTCTTCTTGTCTGCTACTTTATTGGATATGGCTCCAAAGATGAAACTTCCCCAAAGGAGGAAATCAATCCGAGAGCCTGAGAAAATTGTCCGAAAGAAAAGGCATGCTCAGTCTTCCACTGTTCCCAATCCAGTTTCAGTACCTGCTCAAGGTCCCTCTCAATCCTCCATAAGCCCCAGTGTAAATCTTCTTTCTGATAGAAAAGTAGAAACCAGAAAAAATATAGATTTTCGGTTCTTTGAGAAAGAAGGCTTTACTTTTGCTACCAAGATCAAAAATCAAGGATGGGAACTTTATTGCTCTCTTAAGGAAGTCACCTATGTTGATCTAGTCAGAGAGTTCTACCAGAACCTAAATTATGGAAACGGGTCTGTGACTTCAACTGTAAAGGGGATTGACATCTGTTTGGATTCTAGGATATTGGGAGAGATACTTCAGTTGCCTAGTGAAGGATACTCATATATGGAACTCCCAATTAAAGAAGAAGGAATCAGAATTATCTTAGGAGAAGATTTTTCAGGAAGTTTAAACAGATTGGAAGCAAAGCTACTGTCCATTGAGATGAGGGTCCTGCATCAGATTGTGACAAAACTATTCTTTCCTAGGAGTGGTAGACATGACTTACTATCTGGCAGAGATGTATGTGTCATGTTTCATATCATCACTCAGACCCCCCTAAACCTCCCTGCACTTATGATAGAGGCCATGAGAGAAACTTTGAACAGATCCAAGGCACACTTGCCTTATGGTATGGCCCTTACTAGAGTATTTAGGAGGTTTGAAGTTAGCTGTGAGGGAGAGACACCTACCAAGCTGTCACATGTGGATACTTTCAACCAACACAGCCTGCACCGAATGGGAATTACAAAGACTGTTGGTGGTTGGATCAAGGGCTCAGAAGAAAGAGCTGAGGAGAGAGCTGAAGAAAGAGCTGAAGACAGAACTGAAGGCAGAGTAGAAGAAGAAGGTCCATCTTCTCCTGTACATGATTTCAGGGCAGCTTCACCAGATACCCAGTTCATTCCTGATACTGAGGCTGGCCCTTCTGAGTTTATTAGGATGCCCACACCAGTGTATCAGCCAGAGAGCAGAGCACCTCCATCAGAGTTCAGACTGGCTGATGATCAGATCGAGCATATATCTCAGCGTGTGGCTTCTTTGTTGTCTAGCCAGTGGAGTAGTACTTCTTTTGCACCTGGAGCTACTTCTTCTGATCAGACCATTACTCCCCACATCTCCACTATATTTCAGATGATTTCAGATCAGTCCGTCAGGATACAGCAGCTTGAGGATACAGTCTGGAGACTTACTGGCAGAGTTCTTGACTTGCAGGGGCAAGTTCTTGCATTGGCCCATCCCCAGCCACAGGAGTCTACTATTGAGGTCACAGACCTCACTGCAGAGGCTGGAAGGCTCAGAGGAGCATTAGAAGGTGGATATGAGCTACTGAGGAAAGAGATCAGAGGATCGAGTGAGCATGCTACCACCCAGTTCACTGCTCTACTTCAATCTGTTTTCAGAGCACTGAACGTACTTGATTCTATCAGACTCACCCTTTCTGTTCAGTCCCTAGCATCTCAGCGTTCTCAGCCTCCCAGTTCATCTCGTTCTCCTACTCGTGGCAGAGGCAGACGGGGTAGAGGACGCACTTCTGATCCATCATCTTCTCATACTATATCTGATGACTCTGATCATTGACTTATCTAGATCTTAGGAGTTAGTATCTTGTTCTAGGATCTATACCTTGGGGCCATGTATTGACATTTAGCTGGTTGAATTTTATGTATTGAAACAATTATGATATTAATGAAATCATCTTTTACCTATATCTTTGTAATGATTATATTTTGGTTATATTTCAATCTATGATACATCTATTGAAATATTATCTTCTCCTTATTGTTGTTTGCTATTGATAATTGCTATATTAAGGGGGAGCAAACATCTGTGAAAAACTCTAAAGAGGAAGAAATTAAAGAATATTTCAGAAAAAGAAAGGAAAGAGTTAACTATGTTTGATGATATCAAAAAGGGAGAGAAATTAAAATTAAACAAAAATTGAAATTAGACAAAAAGCAAAATCCTAAATTATGAGAAAAAAGGAGAAAAATTAAATTAAAACAAATATTGAAGAAATTAAACAAATATTGAAGAAATTAAACAAATATTGGAGAAATTAGACAAAAACAAGGATTGAAAGATTAAACAAAACTTTGAGAAATTTTGGTATCAAAATTTGGTATCAGACAGAACTTTAACAAAAAGTTATCCATCAAAAGCAAAATCATGAGTACAATACAAATAAGTATTTTTTTTATATATAAGCTCTGATATTCAAACTTGCTTTTGAAAGTTTACTCACCTTGATACATCAATAAGAAATTTATTTTACTCTGATACATCCTACAATTTCTTTCAACTTGATCTGATACATGATAACATTTGATCCGATACAGTGTGAAGGTTTCTCTAATATATTATAACATTTGCTCTGATACTGTATGAAATTTTCTCTGATACATTAAAAATTTTTCTTGCTCTGATACATTATAAAATCTTTTCTGATATCATTGTAAAAATTATTTTTGCTCTGATACATAGAAAAAGTTATTTATCTTCTCTTGCTCTGATATATCTTGAACTTAAAATAATCTAATACCCTTTTCAAATCTTTAAGAAAATAGACAAACTATTTTTGCATTTATATTACATGCCAAAAGAATCATACTCTTTTCAAGCATATACACCTATAATGGATTCTTTTGAAATTAATGCATTAACATAAATATTTTTGTTCATATGTTTTGTCATCATCAAAAAGGGGGAGATTGTTGCTCCTAGATTGATTTTGATGATTACAAAGCAGATTGAAGGGATACAATATTTTAAAATGAAAAAGTCCTTATTCTCTTCAAGGGCAAAATCATAATTTCACTAAAATCCTGATTTGATAGTACCATTTGGTAGAACAAATGATTTGAAATCTATTAGTGAAAATTTCATTGTGTTTGGACTTATATTTTTGAAGTTATGAAGGTTTGAAGTGCATGAGTCGACTCATGAGTCAACTCATGGCACTGTGAGCTGATTGGCACGCAAAAATTCTCCTTGGCACGCTAGTTTTCTGGCTTGGCACGACCTGTGAGTCGATTCATGAGTCGACCCACAAGGCATGAGTCGACTCATGAGTCGACCCCTGCTAATTTGAGCCAAAAAATTCCAGAAAAGCATTCTCTGGTTTTTGCAACAGAGGTCGACTCATGAGTCGACCCCTGAAGCATGAGTCGACCCCTGCGACGGGAAATGTCAGCAACGGCTATTTTTTGCCCATTTTAATTGCCATTTATGCTTCCTAAAAATCCTCTAACGGCTCTTTATCTGCCTAAATTATTTTCTCTTGCTTCTAATGCCACAAAATGCTTAATTTGATGAAAGAAATTGCAGATTAAATAGCGGATCAAACGTGAAATCAAATGTGAAGAGAAAAAGAAGAAAAAGAGAAGAACAGAAGAGAGGATCCAAAATTTGCAAGAAAAAGCCTGAGATCAACGAAATATCCATAGAGAAAAAGAGAGAGGATCCACAATATACCAGAGAGATTGTGAAAGAGAAAAGGAAGATCTTTCAAGGAGAGAATTCTTCACGCCTATCGTTTCAACCTTGATCTAGAGATCGTTCAAAGCTTTCAAGAGATCTTCAATCAACAATCAACCTCTTCTCAAGCGTTCAACCGTTCATTCATCATCTTGAGAAAATCTGAAAAAGAGGTTCTTCATTTGAGTAAAGCTTTTATTGTTATTTAAGGAGCTGTTATTGTATTCATCTGTGCTCTAAATATTCTTACTCTTTGTGAGTTTTTGCTCTTGTTTTTGGAGGATTTCCAAAACAAGGAAAGGTTGATCCGAACCTGAAATCGGAGTGTTTTGGGTTTGCTTGTATCCGGGAAACAAGTGTTCTAGCTTGGGATAGCTAGGGTCGGAGTTTCCGACGTCTTATATTCTAGCTTGGGATAGCTAGTGTCGGAGTTTCCGACGTTTTGTATTCGGGTTGAATACAAAGGATAGTGAATTGAAATTCCCAAGTGAGATCTTGGGGAGTGGATGTAGGTGCAAGGTTAGCACCGAACCACTATAAATCCTTGTGTTTGTGGTGTGCTTTATCGCTTTATCTTATTTCTTTATTATATCCTTGCAATACTACTTTAGGTAATTAATATTGATTTAAAGTCATTGTTTTGTTCTTTATAAGTTATTTGTTGGGCTTAAAATTTTTAGAAACCCAATTCACCCCCCCTCTTGGGTTGCATAGCTGGGCAACATTTTTCGATATAAACCTAATTTGTAATTTTTCACATTCTGCATGCGTGCAACCAAAGAAGGGATGTTTTCACGTTCCTTCTCAAATCAAAAAAATTCTCAAAAATTCATATGGATAGGGAATTCAATCTAGATTTCAAAAAATTAAAAATAGTGATAAAAGTCTCATAGAAAGATGCTATCCTCGCACCTCTTCATGCAAGTGCTGATCACCACACATGCAAGCATCAGGACAAACTTATGGCATCCGTTTGGCATCCAGATAAGTCTAAAAAAATTTCAAAAAAATTATCAAAAATAGCTTATCAAATATAGAACATTATCACTAAAAATAGTCCCAATCTAAAAGTATTTGTTTAGGAGGACTCTCCAAATCATGGAGAGATGCGATGCTTCTGCGCACGCACGCGAGACATCCTTCTTTTTCTAATTTTTTTCTCTACCCAAAAAATTTAAGAAAAAATATATTTCATGCTTTGAGATGTGCATCAAAGAATGGAAGATAATATGGGCTACCACATATATTTTAATCCCATGAAAAAATAAATTTTTTTCTTCTACCCACGCCAACACTTGTAGGCAGAATCTATTTTGCACCAAGAGTCCACCTCAACTTGGACTCTTCAAAATTGGCGTTAATGTGGGATGTGGAGCCCTAATTTGGGCTGCTTCTAGGTGGCATGACCTAACCCAAATGTCTACCAAATTAGGCTAGCTAATTAACAAGGGATGGGATCAAATTGATCTCCAAAGGAGCAAGGGTTTCCACACGTGCTAGCATGCTTACCGGAACCCTGATTGAATCCAAAATTTCAATCAACCTTTTTTAAAAGAGTCCTTGGCCAATTTTCATATGTGTGTGACCCATTGGGTTCCACATCTAGCTAGTAGTAGGTCCTGGTATAAGTTGATCAAATTTAATTAGATTTCAATCTAATTGATTTAGGTCCAATCGAGCTAACACGAGCTCAACAATTAGAATCCTTTCTAGTTGGCAATCGAATTAAATTTTTTAATTCAATCAAAAATCTACAAGTCAAGATTGATATCTGGTAATATATCATGACTACCTGAAGATGTAAAATTTAATGAAAATATCAAATATACTCTTCAGTAGTAAATTACCATGCAATTTAATCCTTCGATCATCCTTGCACCCTAAATATGTTCTTGAGTATGGAATCATGTCAAACTCAAACACAGATTCATATCGATTCTCAATTAACCAATGATGACTCCAATGAAGAAGCATTAGAAACTCTTTCTAATCTCCTTGCTACTTTTGGCCAAAAAATTTTGCTGAGTCATCTAGGATTGAGAATACACAGGATGCGATCTCCTCTTACTAGGAGTGATCGATTCCATATTGACCTACTCACAACCATCATACACACTCCACCATATCCAGAACATCCTGTACATGTCTTAATGCGATGCCTGGGTATGAATCAAAATATGAGTTCATGTGCATAAGATTCTATGGTAGTTTTAGGTCTAAGGATCACTTGTACAACTTCCACTTAGAGAACCATCTTTAACATGCAAATAAGACTTTCATAAGATGTTCTCTTTCTTCAAGTCAATTCAGTAGACTCATTTTCCAAATCAGCATCCACATCCTAGTATTATTATCCCACACAAGTGGCTAGTGAGATCTGCCATCCTCTTCATTGAGCATACATAGGATGTGCCAGTCTATTTGGAATATTGATCTCCGACTCAATGCTCCTCTGATCAGAAATATTTAAGATTAGGATTTTAGGATTTTAGATCTCACTAGCATGACCCATTCATGTCTTCTAAAATCACTATCCTAATCTTTGGGGTTCATCATAATCTTAGATATAATATGATGCAGCTAATATGATGAATCAATGCTTCGAATAATAAATGTCACTTCATGAGTTGGAAAATTTTAAAGAAGGTCCCATCGCAACACACTTGTGATTGGCTTATAGGGCACTCTTCTTTTACAACAAAGATATAGAAATAATATTTCTAATAACCTTTGACATGTAATAACAGTCTTTTAATTCTAAAATTTTGCTCGAAGGTAAATCAAGCATACAGGTTCCCACAGCCTCTGTGCTAATGGACTCTCCACTTGCACCATAAAGCTTGAGGTCACCTCTTTTCAGATCTTTGATATTCTATAGTTGCAGTAATGAACTACAAAAGTGCGATCCATAGGTGGTATCTAATATCCAAATATAGTCTTAATCACTCAATGAAAAATAGGTCTATATTATATACACACTTTTTGGTGTTATACTTGCACCCTACTTCAATCTTACAAGATTATTCTTGCAATTATACTCTCAATTTTTAAATTTATCGTAAATAATATTCATACAGACATCATTACTTTCTCATTATTACTGACCAATCTAGGGTTAGAAATATCCAGAATATCGAAGTTCTTTTTCGATATAAACTTAATTTGTAAGTTTCTCAACCAATCCACATAGTTAGATCGATCAATATAGTTTTATCTATGATATCATGGGGTGAAAATAAAGAAGCCACAATGTAGACTTAAATCTACATAAAAATAATAGTATAAGCAGACCACTCATATTTGACATACATAACTAGATGAGGATGTTTAAACTAGTTATGTCTCTCACTATTTTATCGGATACCATAACCCTCTCTTATGGTAAACGAGGTATATTTTATATTTATCTTAGTGAGATTGAGATCCTAATTTCTCATAATGATCTTGTGTTAACACAATAAATCCTTATCAGTTCATAGGTAGAAAACTCTTTCCAATTACATCTCATGTAATTCTCAATATTTTATCTTGGCCTCTAAAACATTATTAGCCTTGCGTTAACACAACAAGCTATAATATTTTAGTTCTTCATTTCAATACAGTCAAAATCGAATATAACTGCCCTTGTGTTAGCACAACAAAGCAGTATATCCAAAATTATCGTAAGCATCTTTTATACACCAGGATTATGTTATATCAATCCTTATGACAAGCCTTATGGTAACACAATAAACTAGCTATAGTTCATGATGTAACATTAACCTAGCATGAAGGAAGGCCCTTAGAAGTATTTAAAATACTAAGCTACCTTCATTCAAGATTCGAACTAATCTAATTGGTCAGAAAAATATTAAAATTGATGGGGATCCCGCCATTACTTTTCTTAGACACCAATAAACTTGGTCAGCCAAGCAACGGAACTAATTAAATAACCACCGCATTTGAAACACTCTTTAGACACCAATTAATTAATCGATTCAAAAAAATAGGTCAGCTTCTGATTCATAAGACTATGACTTAATATGATTTTTATGAGGGCTTTAATGGTCTCAAACACATCCTAATTCAAGCAGTCATAATGATGAACTATAATAGTTGTATCTTAATAATCATAACAACTAATTATGGCATCTTATCATATCTCTAAGATATGGAACCAGAATCATACAATATGATTATAACTAAACATCTCAAGTATATCATATATGTATTAAGTTCTAATAAAATGAATGAATATAAAACTCTCTTTTCGTGGTTCTTCTTTTGGGAACATCATAGTGGCACCCCTATATCCATAAGAGTATCCTATTGAATAGGAAGAGAGGGTCCCTGAACCCTACTTGCTCTTATGACCGGATGGCCTGATGATAAACTCCAATTAGAGTAGTAAGCTACTAAAAAAATTTTACACATACATCATGCATTTTATATTTAAAACATATCTCTAAGACATGCTAGGGTTTAGATGTTCAATCGAGTTCAATCCTTGACCCGACTTGAACCAAACCAAAAACTCATGCTTGATCACAATCAAGATAATAATTTAATCTTTGATTACATAAATTAAGATAGGCTCTGATACCACTGTTAGATTTTGGTGACGCAGCAGAAGGATTAGGTATTTAAAATTTTTATTCAAAATACCCAATGCATCGGAAGCCCTAATGCCTAGAAATCCTTGACTATAATAATCAAAGTATAATAAATATAAATTAGAATAAGAAGAATACCTATAGTGCTAATCTCAATTTTTACAAGGCGTCCAAGTGTCCGCCCTCTAATGGTGATCCACATGAAAATTAAACTAAAGACAGCGCTCCTTCTTCATCTTGCTTCAAGAGTTCTAGCCCCTAGAACTCGACTAGCCTCATCCCAGTCAGATTTCTTCAAGAACCTGACATCACCCTCTTAGAACCTCCTCTGAACTTTTGATTCTTCTTCTTTAGGACCCTTACAACCCTTGTTAGGATCAGATAAGGCTTTGTCTTAAATCCCAAAGTCTTGTCCTAAAACTAAGATAGGTTGTAAGAAAGAAAAGAGAGCAACCGGAGAGAAATTGAAAACCCCTTTGAATTCATCGGACACCCAGCATCCCAACCAATTTATAGCTATCAGAGGGATGCTAAAAGAGAGGGACATGCCTTATCCAAAAGGCCTATCTGATCTGATTATCAGAGATAAGAGTTCCTTCAAGCAGAAGGACTCTTATCAATGATACGTCGATCAGCACCCTGCTCTGCGCGCATACAATCAAAGAAGAGATGTTTTCACATCCCTTCTCAAATCAAAAAAATCCTCAAAAATCCATGTGGATAGGGGATTCAATCTAAATTTTAAAAAATTAAAAATAGTGATAAAATTCTCATGAAAGGATGCTATCCTCACACCTCTTCATGAGAGTGCTGATCACCACACGCGTAGGCATCAAGACAAATTTATGGCATCCGTTTGGTATCCAGATAAGTCTAGACAAATTTCAAAAAAATTATTAAAAATAAATTATCAAATGTAGAATGTCATCACCAAAAATTATTTCAATCTAAAAGCATTTGATTGGGAGAAGGACTCTCCAAATTGCAGAGAGATGCGATGCTTCTGCACACGCGCATGAGACATCCTTCTTTTTCCAATTTTTTCTCTTCTCCAAAAATTTCAAAAAAAATATATCTCATGCTTTGAGACATGCAACAGAGGATGGAGGGTGATGTGGGCTACCATATATATTTTAATCCCATAAGAAAATAATTTTTTTTCTTCTTCCCACGCCAACACTTGTAGGCAGAATTTGTTTTGCACCAAGAGTCCACCTCAACTTGGACTCTTCAAAATTGGCATTAACATGGCATGTAGTGCCCCAATTTGGTTTGCTTATAGGTGGCACAACTTGACCCAAATGTTTACCAAATTGGGCTAGCTAATTAGCAAGGAATGGGATCAAATTGGTCTCCAAAGGAGCAAGGGTTTTCACACGTGCTAGCATGCTTATCGAAACTCTGATTGAATCCAAAATTTTAATCAATCTTTTTCAAAAGGATCCTTGGCCAATTTTTATATGTGTGTGACCCATTAGGTTTCACATCTAGCCAGTAGTAGGTTTTGATATAAGTTGATCAAATTTGATTAGATTTCAATCTAATTGATTTAGGTCCAATCAAGCTAACCCGAGCTCAACAATTAGAATTCTTTCTAATTGACAATCGAATTAAACTCTTTAATTTAATCAAAAAATCTATAAGTTAAGATTGATATCTAGTAATGTATTATACTATCCAGAAGATGTAAAATTTGATGAAAATACCAAATATATCTTTCAGTGGTAAATTACTATGCAATTTAATCCTTCGATCATCCTTGCACCCTGAATATGTTCCTGAGTATGGAATCATGTCAAACTCAAACACATATTCATATCGATTCTCAATTAACCAATGATGACTCTAATGAAGAAGCGTTAGAAACTCTTTCTAATTTTTTTTCTGCTTTTGGCCAAAAAACTTTTCTGAATCATCTAGGATTGAGAATATACAGGATGCGATCTCCTCTTACTAGGAGTGATCGATTCCATATTGACCTACTCACAACCTTCATACATACTCCACCATATCCAAAATATCCCATACATGTCTTAATGCCATGCCTGGGTATGAACCAAAATATGGGTTCATGTGCACAAGATTTCATGGTGGTTTCAGGTCTAAGGATCACTTGCACAACTCCCACTTAGAGAACCATCTTTGACATGCAAATAAGACTTCTATAAGATGTTCTCTTTTTTTGAGTCAATTCAGTGAACTCATTTTTCAAATGAGCACCCATATCTTTGTATTAGTATCCCACATAAGTGGCTAGTGAGATCTGCCACCCTTTTCATTGAGCATACATAGGATGTGCCAGTCTATCTGAAACATTAATCCCTGACTCAATGCTCCTACGACCAGAAATATTTAAGATTAAGATTTTAGAATTTTAGGTCTCACTAACATGACCCATTCATGTCTTCTAAAATCATTATCCTAATCTTTGGGGTTCATCATAATCTTAGACATAATAAGATGTAGCTAATATGATGAATCAATATCTCAAATAATAAATGTCACTTCATGAGTTGAAAATTTTCAAAAAAAGTTCCATTGCAACACACTTGTGATTGGCTTATAGGGCACTCTTCTTTCAACCTGACCAATATGATAGATTATGTTTTGATTAGATCATTAGTTAATTTAAGCTGACCCATACCATCAAAGTAAATCAGTATGACTAATTTAGGTGTCTTTAGATCAGCTTGTGTCTAATTTTCTATATAATTTGGTGAAATCAGTGGAAGGATTTATGACTTGTAGATCAACTTCTTCTCTTATTCTCAAGTTAATAAAATTAAATTATCTAAATTATTAGGTCCTTTAAATGATACAATTATGGAGATAATTATTCATAGCCTCCCATTAAGGTGCATAATAATGAGTCCAATATTTTAAATAAGCATTGGAAGTGTCACATGCTTGATGTCTATTACGTATTGAAATTATCATCCATCATATGACTATCTTGTTATACCTTCAAATCAATGCTTAGGTTGGTTGAGCCACACTCGAGTTTGGACATCTATTTATTGGATGTAATTAATGTTATCATGTTAATGATGGGATCTAACCAGAATTTTTAATGGAGGTGCCACATGCTTGCTGATGGAATGCTTGGGGCAAAACATAATTGCCAGAAGTTGTTGAAGAAACAATTGGTTAAGAACCTATCCATGAATTCACTAGGATTGATCAAGCCACACTCGAATTCGAATGTAGTCTGTGTGGATTTTAGTACCCACTAAGGAATAATGTAATTTCTTAAATTAGAGGTAGAAGCTACCAATTCATACAAAATAGTGAAAGAACCTTCATACTAAAGTCCATGTATTTGGGATTAAAAGTAATTCATATACTAATAGGTTTTTATTTTTTCTTTCAGCTATGACCAATATACTATCCCTCCATTCACTGTTGGATAATGATAAGCTTATCGGATCCAACTTTGATAGCTGGCATTGAAAGTTGAAGATCGTCTTGGATCAAGAGAGGATTTTATACATCCTTACGGATGAGGCACCTAAAGAACTTGCTGCCAATGCTCCTCGTGTCGTGAGAGATACTTATCTGAAGTGACTCAATGATCGTACAACTGTGCGCTGTATGATGAGGGTAGCCATGAATGACGAACTTAGCCATAAGTTCGAGGATACACAGCCAAAAGAGATCATTCAATTTTTGAATGAGTCCTTCGACACTCTTGAGGATGTAGAGAGATACAAAATCTCTTATACAGTATTCAAAATCCATATGCGAGAGGAGGCTTCAGTCACTAATCATGTACTGTATATGATTGAGCAGATTGAATACTTGAGCAAACTTAGCTTTTTATTATATGAATAGTTTGGAAAGGATGCTATTCTTAACTCACTAACGAAATCCTATCTACTCTTTCTCAGTCATTATAGAATGATGAAGTCTACAATAAACTATCACAATTTATTAAGATTACTACAAATTTTTGAGAAGGATCACTAGCTCCAAAAAGAGCCAGTGCATGTTATGGGAGGTTCATTTATAGGTAGGGGTGGCAATTAGGTCGGTTTGGGTCATAAATGGGTCGGGTCAATGCGGATCGGGTTAGAAAATTATCAACCCAAATTCGATCTATTTATTAAATATATCAAAATTTTAAATCTAAATTTGACCTATTTATTAAATAGATAATCTGATCCGATCCATTTAACCTATTTATTAAATAGGTCAAATTAGATTAAATGGATTAAAAAGGTTAAACGGGTTAAACATGTTAAATAGATCAGGTTAAATGAATTAGAAATAGATTAAATAGGTTTTAAATAAATTAAACGGATCTTAAATGGGTTAAACAAGATAAACAGATTAGGTTAAATATATCAAAAATAGGTTAAATAGGTTAAATAGATTATCTGACTCCATCTGACCTGAATATTAAATGGGTCAAATGGGTCAGATATCTAAAACTCAAATCTAACCCAATTATTAAATGGATTAAATGGGTCGACCCATTTATGATCCAAATCTATTTAGCCTAAATCCAAATCTATTTATGGTGGATCGAACATAGGTCGGGTGGGAGGGTCGAATTATATTTTGCCAACCCTATCTGTAGATTGTCGATCCTCTAGGAGAGAAAAAAAGAAGAAGGTGCAAAAAAATCATGCTGCTGATCTTAAGTAGAGCAAAATATCAAAAGTTGACAAAAGTCAGACAGAATGCTTCTTCTGCAAAAAGCTGGATCGTTGAAAAAGAAACTGTCCTACTTATATAGCCATCCTTGACCTAAATAGGCCTAAGAATAAGAGAAAGAAGCAAACGGTTGCTTCACAAGGTAATTATATGATAACTCTTTGTAATTTCTCTGTTTATGATACTACTATCTAGATATTGGATACCGAAAGTCTGATTAATATGTGCAATTCATTGCAGGGACTGCAGATAAGTAAAAAGTTTCGAGAGGAACAATTTCTGAACGTTAAAAATGGAAGCTTTATTTCAGTCCGGACTTTGAAAACTTTATAGCTTGTCTTCAGATCTAGTAGTATCATGTTAGATGATTGTTGTTATTATCTTTTTTTTTTATGAATATCATCTCTGTAGACCTTTTGGCCAAACTTAATTTAAAATTTATAATAAAAAATGATTTTTATGATATCATTATAAATGATACTGTAATTATGCAAGGACAATTAGGATATGCATATACATAATATCACGATCTGTTGGTATAATGCACACATCGAGTGAATGTCTTAAAATAAATTAATGTCAGTGAATCTTATTTTTGGCATTGTAGACTTGATTATGTGAACAAGAATAGGATTGACAGGTTAATCAAGGAGCGTGTCTTTGAAATAGATGATTGTGAATCATTACCAACCTGTGAATCCTGTTTACTTGGTAAGATGACTAAATCACCTTTTAAGAAAAAAGATGAAAGAGTTAATGATATTCTGGATTCAATACATACTGATGTATGCGGATCTATGAACATAAGTACCAGAGAAGGATACTACTACTTCATTATATTTATAGACGACCTATCGAGGTATGGGTATGTCCATCTTATAAAATATGAATCAGAATCATTTGAAATGTTCAAACGATTCCATAGTGAAGTAGAGAAATAGACTGAAAAGAGTATTAAGACTCTTCGATCAAATTGATGAGGTAAATACCTCACCAATGACTTTCTGACATATCTAGAAGAGAATAAGATTCTCTCACAGTAGACCCCTTCTGAAACACCATAATATAATGGGATGTCTGAAAGAAAAAATCAAACCTTATTAGATATGGTCCAATCCATGATGGGCTTTGCGAGTCTACCAATCTCTTTTTGGAGATATGTTTTAGAAACTACCTGTTATATTTTGAATAAAGTGCCAAGCAAGTCTGTTGATAAAACTTCTTATGAGATATGGACTGTGCATAAGTCGATGCCCTCACACCTTAGGATCTGGAGGTATCTAACTTATATCAAGTATTCAAAGATAAATAAGCTTGGACTTAAGTTCGATAAATATTTGTTTGTAGGGTATCCAAAGAAAACTAAAAAGTACTACTTCTATCTTGCTGAAAAATAAAAGATGTTTGTTAGCAATAGGATAATTTTTTTGAAAAAAGAGTTTCTTAGAGAAGCAACTGATACCTATAAAATTGAACTTGGTGAAGTTTAAGAGGTGGAAAGACCGACACATAGAATTAGATTTGATTGGAGAATCAAATTTGGAGCCAATAGAGGCACCATTGAGAAGATCCGATAGAGTACTGTATCAGTCAGATAGATACTATGAGTTCTTAATCTAAAATGGTAACCCCATCAAACTAGATGAGAATAATGAGGATCTGATCATCTATATGGAAGCTATGCAAAGGCCCGACTCTCAGAAATAGCTAAAAGCCATGAAGTCTAAGATAGAGTCCATAGAGATCAATAGTATATTGACACTAGTTGATTCATCTGAAAGAATAAAATCCATAAGATACAAGTAGATTTTTAAAAGAAAAAGAAGAGCAAACAGAAAGGTAGAGACCTATAAAGTCCATCTAGTTATCAAGGGTTACCGTCAGCATTATAGTATTGACTATAATGAGACGTTCTCTCCTGTAGCAATGCTCAAGTCCATCTGAATTATGCTTGCTATAGCTGCACACTTAAATTATGAGATTTAACAAATGGATATCAAAATTACTTTACTTAATGAGAAGTTAGAAGAAGAGGTGTGTATGATACAGCTTAAAAGGTTCACATCCACAGACGAGTCTAAGGTGTGCAAGCTAAATAGATTCATTTATGAACTCAAGCAGGCATCTAAAAGTTGCAACATATATTTTGATAAGATGATCAAAATGTATGACTTCGTTAGGAATAGAGAAGAATCTTACGTCTATAAGTGGACTACCAATTCTGTAGTCATCTTTCTTGTACTGTATGTAGATGACATACTATTAATAGAAAATGATATCCCAACTTTGCAGAGTGTGAAGCTATGGTTATTATTATAGTTTTTCATGAAGGATTTGGAAGAAGCATCCTATATCCTAGGGATGAAGATCTATATGGATAGATCTAGAAAGTTGCTTGGACTGTCCCAATCCATGTACATTGATACCATGTTGAAATGGTTCAACATAAAAAATTTAAGAAAGACTATCTTTTGACAGGTCATGAAATTATTCTCTCCAAGAAGGATTATCCGACAACCTCTCAAAAGAGAGAGCGTATGAATAGAATACCATATGCTTCGATAGTGGGATCTATCATATACGTCATGATGTGTATGAGGTCAGATGTAGCCTATTCATTAGAGATAGTGAGTAGGTATTAGTTTGATCCAGATGAAAACCATTGAAAGGTTATGAAAACAATCCTTAAGTATTTTAGAAATACTAAAGACCAATGGCTTATCTATAGAGACACTGATATGAAACTTATGGGATATACTGATTTCAATTTCTGGTTAGATAGTGATGACAGTAGAAGCATGTCAGGATATGTATTTATCTTGAATGGAGGAGCTATTTGCTGGAAGAGCTTCAAACAACATACTGTGATCGATTCTGTATGCGAAGTGGAATACATTGCTGCATCTAATGCTGTAAAAGAGGTGGTGTGGTTGAGGAAATTCATCATCAAGTTGAGAGTTACACTTTTTATTGATGGCTTCATCCTACTGTATTGTGACAGCACTAAAGCCATAGCTCAGGCGAAAGAACCGAAGTCATACTAGTGCACCAAGTATATTTTGTGCTGCTATCACTTGGTATGAGAGATCATGGATCAAAGTGATGTCGAGCTTCAGAAGATCGATGGAAACAAGAATCTTGCCGACCCCATCACTAAAGTTCTTAAGATCAAAGAGTTTGATAATTTTAAATGAAAGATGGGTATAAGATACTGTCCCGATTGGCTTTAGTCCAAGTGTGAGTTATTGAAAAATATGTCCTAAAATCAATTATATGATGATTGAGTTTCTTTTGTATATAAATTATTTATTAATAAATAAAAGTTATTTTGATATTATTCATCACAAAGTTGTATCTTTCTTGCAGAACTCTTATGTTATGATGAAGTTCTTAGAATTATGTTAGTAATCGATAAAGAAGAATTTATCATATAGTTCTTAAACATGCTCGCGATCAAATGATACGTTATTACAGGATGATAATATTTATTGAGCGAAGGTCGTTGTGTGCCATATGAGTTAGTTGTCCTCTTAAACAAGAAGTGTGACAATACTAGTATGACATATAAGTGAGATATAGAAGTACATTATTACTGAACAAGTAACTCATCTGCTGAGTATTCTGCTATCAAAAGCTGCTCACGAAGCGTATGGATATAAGTGTCCCTCAGACTTGAGATTATCATAGTGACTTACAAACAACTCACTATGCTTTGATGTCAGATTATCTAGATTTCTAATACAATGATGGAAGACTACTGGGTACAATCAAGTACTTACGAAGTTTGTATGCAGATCAAGATGGAATTGATCCTTTCGGATTATAGGAGCTGATGTATCGCTATATTTTAATTTAATAAAATCTGAGCCATGATAATCCATGAATATGAATTTGAAAGGTTGAAATACAATACAGATGAAACACTCAAGATTGACAGTTAATCCTAAATCATCCTAGAGCATTCAAGATTAAATGGATAAATTATGCGGCAACCATATATATAGGTTCTAAAATATTTTTTTTTGATTATTCAATCTATCTAGATGTCAAGAAACATTGCTAGATGATATCTTCAATTAGTGCAGAAAACTGTTCCGATACTATCAGCTTAGTGTTCAAATCTATAGAGTCATGCACAAAAGTCAGACAATGTAGAAAAGTATTGGTTTATGTTTGTATGTCCAATTTAGAAGTACTTAATTAGACTGAATATATAAACTAACTTGATTGAGAATTAAGTTATGTATCAAACGGGAATGAAGAATTGGCTATACTAGCTAGCACTACATATGAGGTTTAAATTCAATTTCGAGGATGAACAATTTTTGATCTATATTCTAAGGTATCTATGAGAGATTGAATTTAAGTATTAATTAATTTTAGATTAGATTTGATTTGATTAGACTTAATTGAATTCAAAATTTTAAGTTAGACTTGATCTTAAATCCTAAACAGTTTAGGATTGACAGTCTTTTAAAATTATTTCGAATCAGCTTCGAATTAGATTCGAATTGATCCAATTTTGGATATGAGATCCTTAGAGTCTATTTTCACTAGGACTCTCTCACCTCCATGGTTGACCACACCTAGTTTGGTGCTTGCTGTGGGCCATCCCACATGGGTGTGGGCGTGGGTGCATATAGGCACCAACTTAGGTGCCAATCCTTTCTCAACTGAGAGTCTTTCTTTGATAAGTTATAGATCGATTCAAAGCTTGTTTAAATTAAAAATTCAAATCTTATGGGTCATGAGGAATCATTTACAAATAGGAAGGGTCTCTACCTATGGAAGAGAACAATCAGATTGTGAGAAAGAGAAAAAGAGAGAGAGAGGCATGAGAACTTATGGGCATCATCTTTGGGCATCCCACCTCTTGCCTCCCCTCCTCCTTGCCGTGGCCCCCACTCTTGGATGTCCTTCTTGCTGGTGTGAGGCATCACACTAGTAGCTCTCTTTCCTCCCTTGATGGCCTTGTGAAGGTGCTTCAATCCGAGACTTCATCCTACTTTTCTATGGATCTTGACATGCATGTGAGGTAGAGGGCCTGCAGATCCAGACTTATGCGAGGATTTGCATCTACATTTTGAAGATTTGATCTCTATTCCACTGTAATCCAAGTAAAGATTTGATCTTTATTTAGTTTAATATATAAAAAATTTTAGATGCAACTCTAACTATCTGCTAGAAACAGGCTTTCTTTTCCTTCACCCGCCTGGTCCTCTTCAATCGTGTCATGGTCGACTGCTAGTGCTAGATTATCTACCAATCTCTTCCACCCCAATTGACAAGTCTCTTCCTCAGTCTCCATTACTTCCCAAGGTGATCTTCGTCCATCTTCCCCTCTCATCGACATCATGCTCTCTCATCGCCGCCCTTAAGTTGCCATCGACCTTTCAACCTCCCTTACCAGACATTATCGAGAGATCCCCTATTGATGCCATCATCTAAAGCTTTATGATCAAAGCCTCATGAGGAAGACTACCAGAACAAGCTCATGCAATTCTCATTAAAGCCTACTATGCCTCGATCAAGGACTACCTCACTTGGATCTATGGAGAGGTTCTCCCTAGACTTTGAGCTATAGAAGGATGTGTGTTGTTGCCCCAGAAATTGATTTTGATGACTACAAAATATTTGAGGAGAGTACTAATATTTTTTTATCTTTGAAAGAAGTTTAAATGTGTATTTCAGGATGTTCAAGATTTTTGAATTGATAAAGATGCTTGGAGTAAGCCAAAGTAGTAATTTTATCAAGTTGAAGCTTAACACTATTTTTTAAAAACCTCAAGAACATTAGAGAAGAATTTAGAACTTTTGGAGGCAAATGAAAGCTTCGAAAGTCAAAAATTGAAGAAAAATTAGGTTGGGCAAAAAAGAATGACCCCTAGGTCATCCCTTTTTTAAAAGGACAGCCTGGCATGCCTGTTTTTGTGTGGCACACAAAAAGTGACGACCCATGGATCGACCCTTTGCCAGAGGATGACCCATGGGTCGATCTTTATTGCCCTACCATTCAAAAATAAAAATGGATATTTTTGTTCTATCTCAGAGGTCGACCCATGAGATGACCTCTTTGTCGGGGGATGACCCATGGGTCGATCTCTATGACGGAAACCTCCATAACAGCTAGTTTTTCAGTCTATTTTTTGTATAATAAATTCCCAATAAATACTCTCCAATGGCTTTTAATGGCTACTAAATATTCTCCAGTATTGATTGAAGGTATAAAGCCATTCAAAAGAGAGAAAAATTAGAAAAAAATAAAGAGAGAATCAGTCTTAAAGAAAATTTAGCTTTAAGCAAACGAAGCATTCATTTCAAGCTCAACCACCTCTTCAAAGCTCATTCAAGTCTTCATTCCTTTGAAAAGGATTCTCAAAGGCTTCTTTCATTTTGAGTAAAGTATATTTATTATTCTATTATGCTCGTTGAGGATCTAATTTGTGTTTAACATTATAATCAACTTTCTCTTGCTTGCTATTTTGAGTTTGAGTTTTGGAGGATTCCAAAACTTGAAAAGGTTGATCTGAACCTTGAATCAGAGTATAAAAGGTTAGCTTATACCTAAGAAATAGGTGTCTAATTTGGAATAGCTAGGATCAATGGTATCCAATATTGTAATCATTAAAAATGATTAGTGGATTGAAATTTTCAAGTAGAAGCTTGGGAAGTAGATGTAGGTACAAGATTAGCACCGAACCACTATAAACCTTCCTATTTGTGATGTGTTGATCTCTCTTATTATTTTTTTGCAGTAATTTTTTACTTAATTGTGTTTGTATCCAACACATTCTTTGCTATTATCCTTGTACATCACATTACACATTCAAAGAATATTTTTGTGATTCACTCCCCACTTAAAATTTTTAATAACCCAATTTACCCTCCCCTCTTTTTTTGGGTTGTATAGTTGGTCAACAAGTAGTACCAGAGCTTGGTAGTCTAGCTTTTTCTTGATTTCACCATCAAAAGCAAAAGATTTATGGTAACTCAAGTTGGTGCTTCACTAGCCAAGGGATAGTCTACAAACTGGCCTCCACTTTTCAATAGATCCAACTACACCAATTGAAAAGCTCGGATGAAAATTTTTATTCAAGCACTCGACTATGATATATAGAGTATCATAGTCAATGGACCTCACACACCCACTAAACTAATGGATGGTTTGGAATCAACCAAATTTAAGAAGGAATGGGATGAGATTGATAAAAAAATGGCTTAGCTTAATGCTAAAATCATGAATGTATTGTATTGTACACTTGATGCAAATGAATTCAATCATATTTTAACTTATGTTTCTACTAAAGAAATATGGATTAGGTTAGAGGTAACATATGAAGGAACTAACTAAGTTAAAGAGTCAAAAATTAATATATTGGAACACAAATATGAACTTTTTAAAATGGAACCTAATGAGTCTATTATTGAAATATTTATTCGCTTTACTGATATCATTAATGGGCTTAAAAATCTTGGTAAGTCTTATTCTAATGGTGATCTTATGAGAAAGATACTTAGGTCTCTATCAAGAATATGAGAGACAAAGGTCATGGCGATTCAAGAGGCAAAAGATCTAAATATTTTACCTTTGGAGGAGCTTCTTGGGTCACTTATGATACATGAACTCACTATAAGGTAGCACAGTGAAGAAGAGACCAAGAAGAAGAAAAATATTGCTCCCAAGTCCACTACTCAAGATGAGAAAGAATTGGACCAATCAGAAAATAATGATGAAGATGAAGAACTAGCACTCAACACTCAAAAATTTAAAAGGTTCATAAAGAAAAGAATGTAAGAAATAAGAAGAAGACCATTAACCAAGGGGAAGTCAAGCAAAGAGAAAAATAAAGAGCAACCCCTCATATGTTATGAATATAAGAAATTGGGATACTTCAAACCTGAAAATCCTCAACTCAAGAAGACCCCTAAGAAATTAAAAAAGAAAGCTATGGTGGTAAATTGGAGTGATAGTGATGAGCCAAGCTCCAATGATGACACCCATGAAGAAGCAAATCTATGTCTCATGGAAGATAAAAATGAAGTAACTTCGGAACCTTCAAATGAATTTTTCTTTGATGAACTACAAGAAGTTTTTTATGACTTATTAGATGATCCAAAAAAGTTAGGATTGAAGAACAAAGAATTAAAAATGTAAAATTAGTGTTTATTTCAAAGAAAAAAAAGCTATTTCAGTTGAAAATAGAAATCTAATTTAAGAAAATCAGAACTTAAAATTGAAGTGAATCGATTGAAACCAATTGTAGATAAGTTCACTTTGAGTTCTGAAAAATTGAATGTTTTATTAGATAATCAAAGAGCGGTTTATAACAAGTCGGGACTTGGTTATAACCCACTCAAATAGAAAAAGTCTTTAAAGAATTTTTTTGTTCCTAGTTCTCATATGTATGTTCCTAATGTTACATGTTTTAAATGTGGTAAATTAGGACATAAAGCATATGTATGCTTATCCTCTAAATCTGAAAATGTTAAGAAAATATGGGTTCCCAAAGGAACCATTGTAACTAATCTAAAAGGATCCAAAAAAGCTTGGGTACCTAAAGTTAAAGTATAATTCTTTGATATAGGTGTATCTTGCATCCCAAGGATCGAAGAAAAGATGGTATCCTGATAATTAATGTTCAAGACACATGATCGGTGATGAATCCCAATTCATCACTTTTGATGCAAAAGATGGAGGGATGATCACTTTTGGAGATAATGGTAAAGAAAAGATCATTGGATTAGATAACATTGGTATCACTCTCTCTACATTTATGAAAAATATTTTGTTGGTAGATGGCCTCAAGCATAATCTTTTAAGCATTAGTCAACTTTATGATAAGGGTTTTAAAGTTATTTTTAAATCTTCTATGTGCATTGTAACTAGTCTCCATGATGATGGCATGAGATTTATTGGATATAGATATGGTAATATTTAGATGATAAATTTAGATGATCTATCCTTCCAAAATATGCAATGCCTAGTAGCTATAAATATCAAAATTAATGAGACTAGTTGACTTTAGCACTATAGGCTTGCACATGTAAGTATGCATTCTCTTTCTAAACTCATCAAAAAGAATTTGGTTGTTGGTTTACCTAAATTAAATTTTGAAAAAGATAAAATTTATGATACATGTCAACTAGGCAAACAAACTAGATTTTTATTTAAATCCAAAAATACTGTTTCAACTTCTAGGCCCTTGAAATTATTGCATATAGATTTATTTGGATCCACTAAAACTACAAGTTTAGATGAAAAATAATATGATTTTGTAATTATCGATGACTTTTCTCAATTTATATGGATTTTATTTTTGGCACACAATGATGAGTCATTTTCAGCTTTTACTAAGTTCTATGGAAAAGTTTTAAATGAAAAAGGTCTTCCAATCCTTAACATTCATAGTGATCATGGAACGAAATTTAAAAATCAAGATTTTGAAAAATTTTGTGATGAAAAAAAAATTGATCATTACTTTTCAATACCTAGGACACCCCAATAAAATAGGATAGCAGAGAGAAAAAATAGAATACTAGAGAAAATGACCCGTACCATACTATATAAAGGCAATCTCCCAAAATATTTTTGGATGGAAGCAACTAACATAGTATATTATATTATAAATCATGCTTTAATTAGATCAATGTTAAAGAAAATATCTTACAAACTTTTGAAAAGAAGAAAATCCAACATTGCATATTTTCATATTTTTGATTGTCGGTGTTTTGTTTTAAATTATCATAAAGATAAGTTAGAAAAATTTGATGTAAAATCTGATGAAATTATTTTTTTTATTATTCTACTTCTAATAAAATATTTAGAGTTTTTAAAAAATGAATCTTAGTTATAGAAGAATCAATGCATATTATTTTTGATGAAGCTAATGATCTTCCATCAAGAAAGAAAAAAATTACTGATAATGCAGATTAAATTGCAGGAGTAAAGGAACTCACCCTAAAGGACTCAACCATAAATAATGAGAAAGAGCATGAAGATGATTATAATGATGAGGGTGAAAAGCAGCAAGATCAACAAGAGCAAGCTCAAGGTACAAATGATCTTCTAAGAGAATAGAGATATGTCTACAACCACCCTAAGGAACTTATTATTAGTGATCCTACGTATAAGGTAAGAACTTGTTCATCACTTAGAGATGCATGCAATCACTTGATTCTGTCTCTCATTTGAAACTAAAAATTATGGATGAAGCTAAAAAAGATTATAATTGGATTAATATGATGCAAAAAGAACTTAATCAATTTGAAAGAAACAATATATGGATCTTAGTAGCTAGACCTAAAGATCATCCCATAATTGAAACTAAGTGGATATTTATAAATAAATTAGATAAAAATAAAAATATAATTAGAAACAACGTAAGCTTAGTAGTCAAGGGACACAACTAAGAAGAGAGAATTGATTTTGATGAAACTTTTGTACCGATAGCTAGATTAAAGGCCATTAGACTTTTAATTGCTTATGCATGTTATATGAACTTTAAATTATTTCAAATGAATGTTAAAAATACCTTTCTAAATGAATATATAAATAAAGAAGTATACGTTGAATAAGCCTCCAACTTTGAAAATCATACTTTTTCTAACCATGTTTTCAAATTAAATAAAGCCTTATATGAATTAAAACAAACACCTAAAGCATGGTATGAAAGACTTAGTAAATTTTTGCTAGATAATGATTTTTCAAAAGAAAAAGTAGATATTATTCTTTTTATAAAAAAAAATCATGATGATATCCTAGTTATTCAAATATATATTGATGATATAATATTTGGATCTGCCAATGAAGCTTTATATTAAGACTTTGTCAAGCTTATACAGAAGGAGTTCGAGATGAGCATGATAAGAGAACTCATATTTTTTCTCAAACTCCAAATCAAACAAACGAAGGAAGAGATCTCTATCAATTAATGTAAATACACAAGAGAGCTACTAAAAAAATTTGGTATGGGGAGCGCCAAGACCATCGGCACCTCCATAATCCCTTCATGCAAACTAGATAAGAATGACAATAGTAAGAGTATTGATTTAAAGCTTTATAGAGGTATGATAGGATCTTTGCTATATTTTACTGTCAGTAGGTTTGATATCATATTTAATATTTGTATGTGCACAGGATTTCAATCTGATTCTAAAGAATTACACCTAAATATTGTTAAAAAAATCTTAAAATATTTAAAAGATATTCAAACTTTAGACTTATGATTTTTCAAACAATCATCTATAGACTTAATAAAATATTCAGATGTAGATTTTGCTGGATGTAAATTAGATAAAAAAAATACTAGTAAAATTTATCAATTTCTTGGAGTAAACTTAATCTCATGATTTAATAAAAGATAAAATATGATGGTATTATCTACGATCGAGATCGAATATATTACAATCAGAAGTTGTTATGCTCAAATCTTATAGATTAAGTAATAATTCAAAGATTTTGATATAAAATTTAATAATATTTTCATGAAATATGATAATACTAGTGCAATTAATCTAACCAAAAATTCTATACAATATTCAAGATCCAAACACAGAGAAATTAGACACCAATTTATTAGAGAACATATTCAAAACAATGATGTAATACTTGAATTTGCTTATTTTGAAAAATAACTAGCTGATATTTTTATAAAGCTATTAAGTAAAGATAGATTTTGTGAAAGTAGAAGAGAACTAAAAATTTTAGATCCTTATGCTTAGTGTTATCTTTTTTATCTCACTAGATTTTTCTTTTAATTCTCTTGGATATATTGATGTAATCACTTCTTATAATTATTTTTTGAAAATCAATAAAAATGTGACTTCTTTTTGAAAATTGACTGTGCCTAATGATTGTTAGTTGCTTCATATTTATACTTATTTTTTTGATGCATTGTATGCTCTATTTAAAAATCTAAGAAGGAAAAAAATATAAAGCTCATTCTCTTAAAATCAGCTAATTATGCATAATTTGGAAAAAAAAAGGGGAGTATCAAGAAAAATAAATTTTCTAGCATTTATTATAAAATAAGAAGAAAAAAATATTATTAGAACAATAAAAAAGAAATCTTCTTTGGGACTAAATAAGAGAAATTATTTTGAATGTTAATAAAAATAAAAATTATTGATAATCATTTATCTTGATCTATTTGTATACTCTTGTTGTTCTATTCATTTGATGTATTTTTGAAAGATAATTATTATACTTAAAAGAGAATTTATTGATAAATATTTATACTTTGATTAGAGCAATCATGATTTTTTTTGAACTTATTCATTCATACTTTGCATGATTTGATTCTATCATCATTTTTGATAATGTAGTACAATCATGCCAAATTTGAAACATATTTTTATATTTTGTTATGATTGATCATTTTTTTAAAATAAATTTAAAACTTGCTCTTCTTAAATCTTCAAGTGGTATCAACAAAAAGATTCAAGCAAGTAATTATCTAAGTTGACTCTCAAAATAATTAGTATGAAGATGATTATTTTCATAATTGATATCACAAAGATTTTTCATAAGAAAATTTTCATACTTGGTATCAAACAACTCATTCTTGCTTTGCATTATATTGCTTTATCTTTAGAAAAAAGAAAGAATATATTAGTTCAAATATGTTTTGCATTGATATATTCTTGATATGATACTATTTGAGATCAATTCGAAAAATTTATAACTTTTTTGAATTAATGGAATGGTACCTCTTAAAGAAAAGAAAGAGATATCTTTTAAAAAGATAAAACATATCTTATGCCTAATTTTAATACTCTAAAATCTTGAGTTTTGAATAAGCTCTATCTTTTTTAAATTTTTTAAATCTCAAAATATTTTTTTTCTAACTAAATTTAAGAAGTATTTTTGAATCTATACTTTTGAGAAAGGGGAGTAGTATTATCAAATTTGTATAAAATTTAATATTAGACAAAATGAAACACATTTTCTGAAATTGGCCAAACTTTGATTTAAATTTAGGAAGGAAAGCAGTTTCATTTTCTTCACTCTCAATTCTTGATTCTTTAGAAGTCTTATTTTGAATTTGAAAGTTAAACTCAAGTTTAATCTAAAAGAGGAAGAACTCAAATCAAATTTTAAAAATTGAATATTTTTGGATTTGAACCTTGAGCTTTTTGATGTTGTCAAAAGGGGAAAGAGTATATGTGATGAGTATATGTCCATAATGCTTTTAATTTGATTGATTTGCTTATGTATATGCTTAAAATGATGATAAGAAAGAGCATATTATTATCAAAAAAATTATTATCAAAAAAATATATATGTATATGTATGAAATTTAGTATCAATTGAAATTTTCATGAAGTATCTATTCATATGTGCTTATTTTATCACTTCATGATTCATATTAGTAAGATAATTGAAACACATTATGTTTAATTATTATGGATATGGTTATATGATCCTTATTATATATTTATAGATTTGGATATAGATGCTATATTTTGGACTATCTTGATATATATTTTAATATTCTATTTTATTAGATGGAACTATGTATGAAACTATAGTATATCTTCTTTGGTATCTTTTTTTATGTAGCAGATTCATTATATATAATCAAAGGGGGAGTAGGTTTTAATTGATGATGTCAAAAAGAGGGAGTAAAGACATTATTTGGTATAAGCAAAAATTGTTCATTTGATTGGCAATTCCTTGGTACATGTTAGGATCATTTTGTAAAAAGTAAGGTTTATATTATGATTAATTTCTTCATCTATTATGGTAATGATGCACTATGATTATCTATTGTAGGCATTATATTATGTGTTGATACCATAAAGCTCATGCCTTAAAATTTTTGCATCAATTGGATATACTCATATATTGCCTTGGTTTAAATTCAAAATCCTTAATGGCACTACTTTACTCCAATGTTCTATACATGACTTATTTTGGTTATATTCAAATGTTTTGTTATCATTAAAAAGGGAGAGATTGTTATCCCAAGAATTGATTTTGATAATTACAAAATATTTGAGGAGAGTACTAATAATTTTTTTTATCTTTGAAAGAAGTTTAAATGTATATTTCAAGATGTTCAAGATTTTTGAAATGATAAAGATGCTTGAAGTAAGCCAAAATAGTAATTTCATCAAGTTGCAGCTTAAGACAATATCTTTCGAAAGCCTTAAAAATATTAAAGAAGAATTCAAAACTTTTGGAGGTAATTTGGAAAGCTTCGAAAGTCAAAAATTGAAGAAAAATTGAGTTGGATAAAAAGGGATGACCCCTAGGTCATCCCCTTTTGAAAAAGGTGGCCTTGCATGCTTATTTTTGTTTGGCACACAAAAAGGGATGACCCATGAGTCGACCCTTTGCCAAAGGACAACTCATGGGATATCATGCCACCCAAAAATAGAAATGGATGTTTCTATTGTATCTCAGAGGTCGATTCATGGGATTACCTCTTTGCTAGGATAGGACCCATGGGTCAACCTCTATGATAGAAACCTCCATAATGATTAGTTTTTCAGTCTATTTTTTATACAATAAATGCCTAATAAATGCTCTCCAATAGCTCTTAATGGCTACTAAACATTCTCTAGCATTGATTAAAGGTATAAAGCCATTCAAAAGGGAGAAAAATTGGAGAAAAAAATAAAAAAAATCAACCCTAAAGAAAATTTAACTTTAAGCAAAAGAAGCATTCATTTGAAGCTCCACTACCTCTCCAAAGCTCATTCAAGTCTTCATTCCTTCAGAGAGGATTCTTAAAAGTTTTTTTCATTTTGAGTAAAATATATTTATTATTTTATTGTGCTCATTGAGGAGCTAATTTGTGTTTAACATTGTAAACCAACTTTTTCTTGCTTGTTATTTTGAGTTTGAGTTTTAGGGAGTTCCAAAATATGGAAAGGTTGATCTAAACCTTGAATCAAAGTATAAAGGGTTGGCTTGTATTCGAAAATAAGTGTCTAGCATGGAATAGCTAGGGTTGATAGTATCCGACATTGTAATCATTGAAAATAATTAGTAGATTGAAATTTTCAGGTAGGAGCTTGAAAAGTGAATGTTGGTGCAAGGTTGGCACCAAATTACTATAAATCTTTTTGTTTGTGATGTGTTGATCTCTCTTATTTCTTACATTAGTTTTTACTTAATTATGTTTGTATCCAGTACATCCTTCGCTATTATTCTTGCACATCACATTACACATTCAAAGCATATTTTTGTAATTCACTCATCACTTAAAGTTTTTAATAACCCTATTCATCCCCCCCCTCTTAGGTTGTATAACTGGCAACATGTGTTTATGCCTATTGATCTCAAGATGGATTGTGATGCACAATCACAAAGGGTGTTCATGGATGGTGCTAAAAAATGATTGGTCATAGAAGGGTGCCGATAAAATGCCATGTCATAAGGAAGGACAAGAGAGACACGCATAATCATGGAGCACCTAATAGATCTAGGCATTCATGCTCCCTGACCTAGGAAGGCGTCGAAGTAGGGGAAGCAGGACTTCCACCACTTTGGAAGGATAGAGGGTCTGGAGTCCAAGGTGCATTCACCATAAAGGTGTTGTTCGCCGCTCTATTCTATTAAGCATGGTGCTATTCAATGATGAGCGATGTGAAGGATGTTGCACATCCAATGTCATGCATGCAGAAATTTTGGTATGCAGATTTTTAACATTTAAAAATAAAAAATACAGTGGAATTGAAATTAGATACAAATCAAACTATTTAATCTATCTAGCATCCATGTAATAGATCTAATCTACTCCGTACACAAGATTGATCACATGCTTGTAGTGCTCAGATTAAAAACAGATTTTATATAGGTACTGTTGGGTATAAAATACCCCCCAGTAGAAGTTCATGACAGGAGTGACCCTCTGGGGATCCAACTGACTTCCGACCTCTGACGACGTCTCTTCAAACCTCTCGAACGGCCGAGCCCCCACAACACTCCCAAGTTTTGCTGACGGATAAGCCCTCACCGGCGTCGACCGGATTCTTCGCGACGGACGGACTCCACCCAAATTTCCACGATGATCGACCATCTTCTAGACTTCGCCTAGACTCCTACGGGAGCCGGACCTCGTCCCCAACTCTGGCTGCAGGCAGACTTCGTCCGAACTCCTACGGGAGTCGGACTCCGCCCACAACTCCAATTGCAGGTAGACTCTGCCCGGACTCCTACGGGAGCCAGACCTCGTCCCCAACTCCGACCGCAGGAAGACTCCGCCCGGACTCCTACGAGAGCCGGACCTCATCCCTAACTCTGGTCGCAGTAAGACTCTGCCCAGACTCCTACGGGAGCCGGACCTCGTCCCTGACTCTGGCTGCAGGCAGACTTCGTCCGGACTCCTCGGGAGCTGGACTCCGCCCACGACTCCAATTGCAGGTAGACTTCATCCGGACTCCTACGGGAGCCGGACTTTGCCCCCAACTCCAATTGCAGGTAGACTCTGTCCGGACTCCTACGGGAGCCGGACCTCGTCCCCAACTCCAGCTACAGGAAGACTCCACCCGGACTCCTACGGGAGCCGGACCTCATCCCCAACTCTGGTCGCAGTAAGACTCTGCCCGGACTCCTACGGGAGCCGGACCTCGTCCCCGACTCCGGCTGCAGACAGACTTCGTCCGGACTCCTACGGGAGCCGGACTCCGCCCACGACTCCAATTGCAGGTAGACTTCATCCGGACTCCTACGGGAGCCGGACTTCACCCCCAACTCCAATTGTAGGTAGACTCTATCCAGACTCCTACGGGAGTCGGACCTCATCCCCGACTCCGACTGCAGGCAGACTTTGTCCGGACTCCTACGGGAGTCGGACTCTGCCCACAACTCCAATTGCAGGTAGACTTCATCTGGACTCCTACGGGAGCCAAACTTTGCCCCCAACTTTAATTGCAGGTAGATTTCGCCCAGACTCCTACAGGAGCCAGATCTCGTCTCCGACTCCGGCCGCAGGAAGACTCCGTCTGGACTTCGTCCCCAACCTCAACTGCTAGAAGGCTTCGCCCAGACTCCTACGGGAGCCGGGCTCCATCCCCGACCTCAACTGCTGGTAAACTTCGTCCGGACTCCTAAGGGAGCCGAACTTCGCCCCTGACTTTGATTGCAGGTAGACTTCGCCCGGGCTCCTACGGGAGTCAGATCTCGTCTCTGACTCTAGCTGCGGGAAGACTCTGTCCGGACTCCCACGGGAGCTGGACCTCGTCTCCGACTTCGACTGAAGGAAGACTTCATCTAGACTCCTACGAGAGCCGGACTCCGAGCTCCTCTCAGACGGGTAGCTAGCCACCTCTCTCCACCAGACACTCTAGCCAGACTTTGACTGACAGGCCTGGACCCTCTAGCAGGCCACAGCATTTCTACGAAGATCGTACTCCAACCAGACTTCGGGCGACAGGCCTGGACCCTCTAGCAAGCCACAGCAATGGCCACGACTCTGCTCCACTTCCTGTGATGGATTCCGCATGGCTCCATCACTCCCTGGCGGGCCGCAGTAACGGCCACGACTCTGCTCCACTTCCTGTGATGGATTCCATGCTGCTCCATCACTCCCTGGCAAACCACAATAATGGCCATGATCCTGCTCCACTTCCTGCGATGGATACCACGCGATTCCTCCATCCTCTGGCAAGTCGCGACAATGGACGCCACTCCACTCCCTGCGACAGACTCCACGTGGCATGTCCCGGTAATAGCCACGATTCCACTCCACTACTCTTCACAACAAACTCCTCCTGACCATGGGCAGCCCACTGCCAGACGATTACAAACATCGCTATCAGTCTGTTGCTCCCTCCGCCTATAAAAGGAGGACCCCAGATACGTTATTCTCTAAGCTCTCATTTCTTACCTAAAAACTCTGCTAAAATTTCTGTTCGAGCATTCCATTCTTGTTGAGGCAGAGAACTGACTTGAGCATCGGAGGATCTTACCGGAGCAACCCCACCTCCGGTTTAGACTTCTTTTGCAGGTCCCGACGGCGACCACGACTCCCTCGACTCCAGCTTCTCCGGCGCAGGCGGATTTTTGCACCAACAGGATTGGCGCTAGAAGAAGGGGTGTGTCTTCGCAGTACCCTTGTTCTTAAAGGAGCGCTTAACGGGACCACCTTCGATCATCTTTTCCGACATCCACTCCTCCTTCCCCCGCTAGGTCTTTGCCCGATGCCTCCCCGCAAAGCATCCATGCGACAATCCACAGCCTCCACGGCCAGATCTCAAGCTCCGGACTCACCTCCAGTTTTCCAGCCTCCTCCTCCTCCTCCGGCAATGGTGGTTGGCGCGGAGCAATTCGACCTGCTGGTGCAGCAGGTCAGAGGCCTCACTGAAGCTGTGCAGGTCATGCAACAGCAGCAGCAGCCGCAGGCATCAGTGTGACTGGAAAGAGCATCATCAGAACCCCAAAATCTGGCGGTGGGACTGGCCACTTGGGCCGGCCGCCCCGTCTTTCCCAAAAAGATGAATCCAAGGGTGGAGAGCACTCAATCAGACCATGATTCCACCCCTGGAAGATCTCTACCTCTATTCTGCCAGAGGACCCTCGAGACCCGCAATCGAGAGGATTTCCTGGATTGGAGGCTCCAGGAGATGAATAGGCGGATCGAAAAGCTCCGCCACGCTCCCTCCGCTTATGGTGAGGATATTTATACTGACCCTCCCTTTTCTCAAATGATCATGCAAGAATCGATCCCGTCAAACTTCAAACTCCCCCAATTTAAAAGCTACGATGGGACTTCAGACCCGGTTGACCACCTGGAGGCCTTTCGGACGAAGATGCTGCTTCATGACGCACCCGATGCCATTCTATACCGAGCCTTCCCATCCACCTTGAAGGGAGCGATGAGAAACTGGTACTCGGCACTGAAGTCGGGTACCATCTTTTCCTTCGATCAGATGAGCCACCAATTTGTAGCCCATTTTGTCAGCAGCTGGCACCTCCGGAAGGGTTTGGAGTCCCTCATCAACATCAAGCAGAGGGAGGGGGAGTCCATTCGGGCCTACATCAACCGCTTCAATGTCACCGCGCTGGAGGTCCGGAACTTGAACCAGTTGGTAGCGATGGCCGCTCTGAAAGGCTGCCTTCAGAAGAATAACCTTTTATTCTCCCTGGAAAAGAAGTACCCCAGGGATTTTGCTGACCTGTTGGCTCGGGCCGAAGGGTATGCCCGAACGGAAGAAGCCTTCAAAATGAAGGACGAGGAGACTGCGAGAGAGTGGCAGGCGGGAGACTCGAGTAAGCCCGCAATCGAAAAAGGGTCGAGAGAAGCTCGGCCACATTCTCGAACTCCTCCCAGGCATAAGCACGTCCAGACTCCTCCTCGAGCACGCAGGCAGGGAAGCCCGGATTGTCGGGCTCGATGGGGTTCTCCCCCAGGAAGATTTCGCAACTATGCCCCCCTCAACGCATCGAAAACCCAGGTGCTGATGGAGGTCAGAGAGCAGCTCCCTAGGCCAGAGAGGATGCGCACACACCCTGAGAAGCACAATCCGAACAAGTTCTGCCTCTACCATCATGACCACGGCCACAACACAGAGGAATGCATCCAGCTTCGAGACGAGATCGAGAAGCTCATCCGATGAGGTCGGCTCGACAGATTCATTCGACGTCGGCCTGAGGGTAGAGAAGATCGACCAAGGGCCCTGCCGCAGCCTGAGCCGCCAAGGAGGGAAGAGCAGCCTGGAGATCGGCCTCCAATCGGGATCATCAACTCCATCTCTAGAGGACCCCGATAGGGAGCAGACCTTCCACAGCGCTAGGATTTGAAAACTTGTAAATGTATAACGAACGACTCTATTTTAAATCAGGATTCCTTTCAGATCTACACATCTTTTCCTTTTTGGCACGGACTTGTAATGACAGGGGACGACCCCTTCGGGCCACAAAAACAAACCCTAATGTGGACAAATTCGAAGGCCCAATTCTCCTTAGACCGGATGGGGGGAGAGGCCCTGCAACGCCCACATGCGCCCCCACAGCCATGTTAGGGATAGGAGGAGAACCTCGCCCCAACATGAGCAAAGTCGAAGGCCCGGTTCCTCTTAGATCGGATGGGGGGAGAGGCCAAACAGTGCCCATATGCGCCCCCACAGTCATGTTAGGGACAGGAGGAGAACCTCGCCCTAACATGAGCAAAGTCGAAGGCCCGGTTCCTCTTAGACCGGATGGGGGGAGAGGCCAAACAGTGCCCATATGCGCCTCCACAGCCATGTTAGGGACAGGAGGAGAACCTCGCCCTAACATGAGCAAAGTCGAAGGCCCGATTCCTCTTAGACCGGATGGGGGGAGAGGCCAAACAGTGCCCATAAGCGCCTCCACAGCCATGTTAGAGACAGGAGGAGAACCTCGCCCTAACATGAGCAAAGTCAAAGGCCCGGTTACACTCAGATCGGGTGGGAGGAGAGGCCATACAGCACCCATATGTGCCTCCAACAGCCCCGTTAGGAACAGAAGGAGAACCTCGTCCTAACCTGAGCTGAAACCGACCATATCAGATATAGGGGAAGAACCTCTTCGCGACGCCGACTAAGGTCCGGCCATTCGAGACCCGGAAAGAAAAAGAAAACTTTCGCGATGACCCCTCTACGCCACCGCGACCCCCTACCCCAACAAAAAATGGAGGCCGAACTACATTAAAAGCACAAAGAACCTCGTTTCTATGAAGAGGGAGGAAGAGAGAGTAAGATCTACGGTCGCAAACGAAAGGCAAACCGACATGGCGATAACCAAGAACCTCCAAGTGACGTCGACGTCGAACCGAAAACTCGACGATGATGACCTAATGCATAGATAAATGAGGAATCCTCGAACAACATCGACATCCGCGAGACAAAAATGAAAGAAGTCCAGCACACGACAGTTCAACGCGACATACGGGTAAGATAGCAAAGACTTGTCATTTCATTTGGCAAA